>NC_137799.1:22940229-22971707 GCF_963383645.1 Muscardinus avellanarius
GTTTGTGAAACATCAATTTGAGAGGCTGGAAAATGGTGAACACACAGCTACTGATAAACAGGCCAGTGGCTGGAGTATAGAGATTGTAACCGTGGGAAGAGGTAGTTATAGTAAAGATGGGAAGTAGTTGTTCAAGTCATTCTTAAAAAGTATTGAATTAAGTAAAATCACAACAAATAAAAGCGTTTGGTAATTATACAAAAGAGTGTTCAAAAGCTAAGTGGAATCAGAAAAATCAAGATATGGGTGGAGTAGAGGGTGAGAGAGCGAGCTTCTTCAATGTCTCCTGGACACCGACTCATTCTATTTTGCAGGGTAAATGAAGAGTGTACCGAACTTCATTTCATTACTAAAAAAGAAAACGATGGTGTATATACTGTTGAATGTAAATATATAAAAAGCCTAAATTATATGTCCAAATGCAAGGAGATAACTAAACCCCAATATCCTCAGCATCTTGATATATTCCCTGTTGATGCTTATTCAAATAGGATACTAGGATCTATCTGATAGCCAATATCCTGAATTTAGGAGAATTTTAGCTGCAAAAGTCAACACCTAGCACATAATTTCATCAGATAAAGATAGCAATCTGTTAATCTGTACCTCTTGAAACAAAGATAGGTAGCAGAAAATGTCCAGTAAATCGGGCAAGACAGCTTCTCCTTTCCTGCCGTCTGTGTGATTATGCCTGGTGGCCATTGCCAAGTATAATACCCAGTATATAACACAGTTTTGTAATACCAGTAGGTTGATAGAAAGGATAGAGATAGATAACTGTCAGAGATGCTGAGGGAGGTGCATAGGTCTCAGAGAAGATGGTGGAGGGTGAGTTGCTGCTGTGGCTCAATTTTTCTACACTTGTGGTCTATTTATCAAGATCCCTCTTTTTAGAAGTCACTTGTGAAGTCCAGGGAGATGCAATTAGAAGGCATTAGATATCTTCACTATCTATCCAAGAATATGCATTTGAATTTTTTTGTAAAGAGTATGAATCTCTTCCAAAATATGCATTCAAATTTGTTTTTGGAAAGAGTTTCCTTTGATTCCCATGGGCCAAACATTCTGAACTGGATTCCTTTTTTCTCCGCAGATGATGGGCACAACATATTTCATGTACTTGAAACAGACTATGAAGACTATATGATATTATACCTAAAGAACTTCAATAAAGGGAACACATTCCAACTGTTGGAGCTCTATGGTAGAGAATCTTCAGGCTGACACTCATTCTGTGGTGGGAAGAGAGGGAATACAGGAACCCTAGGTACAAAGTAATCTTCCCAATCTTATCCTGGACCATCTCTCCCCCAAACTTCCTTAGACTCAGTGATGGGAAGATTATGTGATCTCTCCTTATCTTACTGATGTGAAATTCAGAACAGGGTACAGCCCACCCAAGACTCCTGCCTGAACACCTACCTCATTCCATCCATTTCCCCTCCTTCTACAACCCTGTCCTCTATTCTTTTTTATAACCAATACACAAGATACAGTAGTTATTGTCACTCTTCCCACAGGCCGAATACCAGATTTGATTCTAAAACTCAAGGAAAAGTTTAGGAAAATTTGTGAAGAACATGGAATTGTACAGGAAAATATACTGGATCTGACCCGAGTTGGTAAGTTGAGCTATGTGGCTTTCTCCTGAATTCCACAGAAGGGCTAATCCAAGGAAGCCAGTCAGCCTCTCCTCCCTCATCCCAGCTTGGAGAATCACTTGGCTTTTCTCAGGGCAGTTTGTTGCAGCTGGGAACTGTTTGTGTTTTGTTCCACTTCTGCAGATCGCTGTCTTTATCTTCGAGATGGACGAGAGGACTGCTTCTTCTTCTCCCGGTAGGTGATCTCTGGGTGGTGTGTGCAAGTGTCTTCCAGAGGAATTAGGAGCTGCTCCCAGTGATTGCAACCAAAATAATTTAGTGAGGAAGCTTGATGGGGGGAGTTTAAAGTTTGGAGTTGGATGACCTTGGTTCAGGGCTTAGTCCTACCTTGAGCTTTTGAGCAAATAACCTGAGATTTTTTTTTTTTTTTTTTTTTTTTTTTTTGGGCGGGAATGGAACCCGGGGCATTTGACCTCCAAGCTACACCCCCTGACCTATTTTTTTATTCTTTATTTTGAAACAGGGTCTCAGTAAGTTGCGGAGGGCCTCACTAAGTAGCTGAGGCTGTCCGCAAACCGTGATCAATCAAGTGTACTTTACAGAGTTTTATGGGGATATAATGCAGGGGACAAAGGCTCAGTAACTGACAATGTGCTAAAGATCTAAGACAAAGTTTGAAGTGGAAAAAATGTAGTAAGGACTGGGCATGGTGGTGCATGTGTGTGGTCCCTGTACCTGGGATGTTGGGAAAGGAGGGTCACAGGTTCAAGAACAGCCTCAGAAATTCAGTGAGAGTTTTCAGTAACCTACTGAGATCGTATTTCAAAATATTTAAATACATAAAAAGGCTGAGAGTGTAGCTCAGAAGTAGACTACCCTTGAGTTAATCCCTAGTACCACACACGCAAAAGAATTAGTAGAATCTGAGTATAGATCTGTGTTTGTGGCCCATCATCCACATTTCACCCTTAAATTTATGATAAAAATGTCTTCCACTGAACCCTGCACATCCCTGACTTCTTATTTGTGGAAGGAGCCATCTGGCCTAAAAGACTTTGAGTTTCTTCATCTGTCTCCTATGTCTGACTTACTGTGGGGCTTCATCAGATAATGTTTAGATGTTAACACTTATTCAACTTTAGATCCAAACATTCAAAACCCATTCTAAACATTTACTAAAAAGTACCTATGGCTTTTGTCATTTTTCTCCAAATTATGAAAAATTATTTAAAACTTCTTATGCTAAAGATGGCAGAAGCAAGCCTCAGATCCTTCATTGCCTCCCTTCCATTTTCCCCAGATTCATTTGGGGGAAGGTTAAGAGCAATACAGGAAAAAGCAGTGAATTCCTTTTCTCTCCTTAGTCTGGTATACATCATAACTTACAATTCAGGATGAGATCTGTTTCTTCACCATTGTTTTCTGGAATAGAATCTCTCTAGCCAGGCATGGTGCTGCACACCTGTAATCCCAGTACATGGGAAGCTGCAACAGGAGGATCTCAGGTTCAAGGCCAGCCTCATCAGCAACTTAGGGATCCTCAGCAACTAAGTGAGACCCTGTTTCAAAATAAAAGTAGAAAGGGTTGTGGGTATATCTCGGAGATAAATGTCCCTAGGCTCAATCCCTAGTAAAAAATAAAGAAAGGAAAGAGAAAATACAACTTATCTTTGTCCTCACTTTAATCCCCAAATTACTTAATACATTTCTGTGTCCTCTTTCTCCTCCTCTCGTTTAGTGATGAGTGAACACTTCCTTACCTGGGCTCCAGCATCATCCCGGCCTCATCCCCAAACTTGTGACAGGTTTGTGACCTGCTTTCCATCCCCATCCCATGTGAGGGTGTTAATGCTGCATCTACAGCATCTGCACTCATTACCTAGAAAGGTTCAATTCATGACTAATCAAAGGTTTTCTCTACAGTTCTCTCCTTGCCACAGCCAAGATAACTCTCTACTTTGAAATGAGCTCTTCCTCTGCCTGTTCAAAAAGCACTTGAAGTCGGTGACTTGCCTGTGTTTGGGAGCACATAAGGCTGATGGTGCATGGAGGAAGAGACTCCTGTGCCCTGCACCCACAATCTTCTCTAGAGCCTCAGAATCTTCTGGGGTGTCATGATTTGCCCTTCTCTGCAGTAATCCCTATTCATTTTCCAGGTCACCTGGTGCTATTTGCCCTTGTCTGCCTATATTTTAGTGACCTGAGAAGAAAGACTATTATATTTACCATGAGAATATAAGACTCACTCCATAATTTCTCAGTCCTAGAATTCTCTTTTCATTAGGGCCACTGAGATATGGACGATGCTGAGGCCGATACCAGCTTGACATGGGTCACGACATGCCTTGTGCAAAAAATAAACTAAAATTGCAGTTAAAGCTGAGCATAGTGGCACACACCTGTAACCCCAGCACTTGGGAGACTGAGACAGGAGGATCACAGGTTTGAAGCCAGCCTCAGCAACTCAGTGAGGCTCACTTCAACTCAGTGAGACTTTGATTCCAAATAAAAATAGTAAAATACAACTGGGAGTGTAGTTCAGAGTTAGTCACTTCTGGGTTCAATCCCTAGCACCACACACCAAGAAAAATTACAATAAAAAAGGGCTCAGTCTTAGATGGGTATAGTGGTCCATGCCTGTAATTCAGTACTGGGAAGGCTGAGATAGGAGGATCATAGGTCATTGCCTGCTTCAGCTATGTAGTGAGGCCCATCACAATTTCATAAGACTCTTTAAAAAAAAAAAAGAATAAAAATTAGGGCTGGGTAGAATGTCCCTGGGATCAAACCCCAGTTCCACAAAATAAAATAAAATAAATAAAAAGGACTTGGGGTGTAGCTTCAAGTTGAATGCCCTGGATTCAATCTCCAGTAAAACACACACACACACACACACACACACACACACACACAGAGTCTTAATGGGCATAAAAATTAAGGAGAGAATCCTACTTAGGTATTTGAAGATCCCTCTGCCACAGACTAGAAGACGAAATTGGATTGAGATTTATTACTCTTGAGTCAAGTACTTGGTCTGATTTGCTGAAATATGGCAAAGGGGTGTGTAGAAAGCCAACCAATTATTTATTCTGGGATATACATACATATTTACTCCTCCTCTTCTTCCTTTTCCTCCCCCTCTTCCTCCTCTTCCTTCTTCTTTTCTGCTATTTATTCCTCCTTCACCTCTACCACTTCTTCCTCTTCTTCTCCCTCCTCTTTTTCCCTCCTCCTCTGTCTACTACTTTGATATGGGAGATTTCACTATGCCGTACTCTCTGACTGCAAACTCTTGGGCTCAGGCAATCCTCCTGCCTCAGCCTCCTTAGAAGCTGGGACTACAGGCGTGTGCCACTGCAACTGGCTTATCATTACTTAAGGTTGGAGTTTAAGGACAGAAAAGCTGATATGCAGAAGTGCACATCCTAGCCTATCCTTGAGAACACTTAGAAAATAACTAACAACCAAGAGTCACATTGACCCAGACACAGTAGTGCACATAGGTAATCCCAGTACTCTGGAGGCTGAGACAGGAGAATCTCCGGTTAACAGCCAGCCTCCGCATCTTAGTGAGACTCTCTGCAATTTATTGAGACCCTGTTTTAAAATAAAATAGGGCTGGGTTTTGCTCAGAGGTTGAATTCCCCTGGGTTCTGGAGGAGGGGAAGGAGAAAGAGGAGGAGGAAGAAGAGGAGGAGAAGGAGGAGGAAGAGGAAGAAGAAGAGGAGAGGGAGGAGGAGGAAGAGGAGGAGGAAGAGGAGGAGGAGGAGGAGGAGGAGGAGGAGGAGGAGGAGGAGGAGGAGGAGGAGGAGGAGGAACAGTAATGATGGGAAATGGCTGCACAGTTCCATGCGTATGGAACCCGCAGCCCAGAGAAAGCCATGAAGAGACACTTGGCTACTCCCAGATCAAGAAGGCAGCTTGATCTCCTGCTGGAATCTACCCCTTCAACTCTAAAGATGCTGGGCCGATGATGCATGAAATATTAAGGACACCCAAGGCAAGGAGGGGATGTCTGTAGATCAGAAAGAGAGCAATTTCTTTCTAAAGAAACGAACGGGGAAACAGATGGGAATGATGGGAGTAGGCGGAGCCATGCTGCCCGCTGGGATGAGGGCAGACCCGAGGTGACCACGCAGGGTGGGTAGCTCCACAAGGGCAGGTGAGGGTGCGGGCTGCAGGTGCACAGCCCTGAGGAGCAGGAGCTGAGCCAGGGGATTCTGAGCACAGCTGCTCCCTCACCTGGGGTCACAGGTAGGTGCTGTTGGCCTATGGATACAGAGGCAACACCACCAGCCATCAGAAAAGAGAAAGCAACTCTGATATGCTGGGACCCACCTGACTCACGTGTAGGCTTCAATGTTTATTCAACTAGCTTGATGCCCGCTGTAGATGGGCCAGAAGGTTCTGCTGAACATAAACAACCTCATAAAATTTCAACGTTACACAAGGCCACTCTGAGATCACAAAAACAGGATCATTCTGCAATCTCTCTGGATAAACCTGAGTGACAACTCCCTCTTCACCAATTATAGATGTAGCTATGTCTGTTTTCATTGCCTATAGATAAGGTCTCCTGCGATATCTATTCATGGAATCTCTCCTGCTTTCTTGAGAGCAACAACCTACAGCTTCCTCAGGACCTTCCCAGATCCTGCAGCAGGTTCTTTCTTTCACTCTTTCTGAAAAGCCCATGGCTCCTTTTGGTGACTGCTTTTCCGATCTGCAATAGAAAATATAACTTTTTGACCACAGGTATATTCTTTGTGCTTTTGTTTGTTTACTTGGATTTAAATCCAGGGCGTTCTGTGTCAAAGCTACACCCCGCCCTTTTTATTTTATTTTGAAACAGGGTTTTGCTAAATTGCTACAGGTCTTTCTAAGTTGCTGAGGCTGACTTAAATCTGCAATTCTCCTTCTTTACCTCCCAATTCCCGGGGTTGCAGGTGTGCACCACCATGCCCTGCTCCTAGTGGTCTTTGGTAGAAGGGTATTCACATATTTGGACAAGAACACAGGCCCACTCCATGCATGGGATGCACCAGGCTAAGTCACAATGCATGGCTTGGTTTGATGATGTTCAACTGCCACGCTCTCCCATATGCCATCGTCTTCTTAACTCCACAGATACTGACTCCCACTAACCCTCAATAGTTGATTTCTCATCTCACCTCTTCTCTGACCCCCCCACCCCCACAGAGATGCTCCCAAGGAGACTCCTGAGACTCAGTCCCCTCTGCAATGCTTATGATTCTCAGAATCCCCAACATTTCCTGTCAAATTCTATACCTTGCTGGGAATGGTGGTACACACCTGTAATCTCAGTACTTGGGAGGCTGAGATAGGAGGACTGCAGGTTTGAGGCCTGCCTTAGCAATTGAGAAGCTGTCAGCAACCTAGTGAGACTCTGTTTCAAAATAAAAAATAAAAAAGAGGGATTGTGCCGGGCGTGGTGGCGCACGCTTGTAATCCCCACACTTGGGAAGCGGAGACAGGAGGATTGCGCAGGTTCGAAGCCAGACTCGCTGGCTTAAGAGACCCTGTTTCAAAAAAAAAAAAAATAGGTCTGGGAGTGTAGCCCGGAGGTAGAAGGGTTCCATCCGTAGTACCACCAAAAAAAAAAAAAAAAAAAAAAGAGGGGAGTGTAGCTCAGAAGAAGAATGTCCCTGTGTTAGGTATCCAGTACCACTCACACACACACACACACACACACACACACACACACACACACACGCACACGCACACACCACAATTCATATTTCTTCCAATACAGAATTCTCATGTCAGTCTCTCCAAATATGTCTCTGTACTTTAGGCCTTAGATCTAACCTCTTGAAGGTGGCCCCAAAATCTCAGGATTCCAACTATTCCAATTTCAGAACTTCCTCCATCTCAGAATGCCCAGGGAAGCCCATCCATCCCAGGTGTCCCGACACACTCAGTCTGACTTTACTGAAGAAGCTCCTGAGTGCGCCCCAAAGAATAGCAATCTCTACTTTCTCAAGGGCACTTTTCATCTCAGATTTCTCTAATCGAAAAACTTTCCAAAGATTTCTGATTATAGATGCAGACTGACTTTGGCTGCTAGAACATCAACATTGTGGAGAGAGGAAATAGGACTGATCAGGAGCTTAAGTTATAGTAATAGTATAGTCTAATAGCCACTTGTTATCATCCCCTGTGTCTGACCCAACATACTGACTTCTGGATAGAACTCTTGGAACATATTGCTAAGCTGACAGACCTCTAGCCTACAGGACTAAGAATGTGACAAAGACATCTGAATCCCGCAGAAGACATTTTGCCCTCCTTGCTATAGCCCACCTACCCGATGACACTGCCTATGTATTTTGTAAGCTCATTGATTCATGACTTTCTCTGTTCTGTGACTATGAAAGTTCTTGCAACCTGTTGCATGTGGAAGACAGCATTCAGGGCAACTTGAACCTGTGTTCTGGACCATTGCAACCCATCTTTGGCTCACAATAAACTATCTTCTTACTTTATTTCAAGCAGAGTTGTTATTTTGCAATAGCACCCCTATTTCGAAGCTCAGCTCTGTCCTCATGTCAGATCCTCTCAAACCAGCTTTTCGGACCACCTCAGACAACTCAGACCAGTATTGACTGACGCTCACAGACACCCTCAAATGACCTGTCTGTTATTTGCAATCATGATCACACAGCACGTGCCCCAAAGTCACTGGTCCTCACTGCTCCACTGCTAACACACACAGACATATGACTCCAAACCTCTTCAATATCCAATTCTGGTTCTGGGGACAAAGCTCAGTGTTAGAAGACTTGTCTTGCACAAGGAAGGCCCTGAGCTCTGGCTCAAGCATCAGGTAAAAGACAACAGTCCCAGGGGTTCACACCAAACACCTCTCCATTACCATCTCAAGGCTCTCCATCAACTTGGTTCTGTTTCTAGGACCCCAAGCACCATCTCAACCTGCAAGGACCCGAGTGCAGGCAGCTGCTATGACACCTAAGGGAGGCTGTGGGCGCCTCCTATTTGCAGCCACATCTACCTCGCAGTTCCACAGCAGCCCACTGGCTACTGTGGGTGCAGGCCCACCTCCACCCAGCCCTCATGATGTTGCTAGGTAACAGGGCCCTGCCCTTGTCACCAGGGCTCCTAGGGCATAGCTATCTTAAGTGTGGGACTCGTTCATCCTTTAGGGCCAACTGTCCTCACAACCTGGACACTCTGAGTCCAGGTACTGGGGAGAAAGACAGAGGGAACAACCCTTGGATATATTCTTTGCCCCATTTTGTGTTCAGACTCTGGAGTGCAACTTGGGGTTCCAGGAACTCAAGGTCTCCCTGAAGATAGCACGGCCTGGTGTTTCCAGGGAATTGTGGATGTGTGCAGAGTCTGAGAGAAGCACAAAGCAGAAGACCCACCCTGACACGGCCAAACGCGGCCCCAGCCTCAGACCGCCAGGCAGCAAGAGGCTAAGAATAGGAAGAGCCCATGCAGAAACCTGTGAAAAAGGAAGAGGCAACTTCTGAGCGCCCCCTTATACGGTGCTCAAGCACAGACCCCACTTCTCCCCAGAGGAACAGGAGAAAGAGAAGAGAGGACACTCCAAATATGGTCCAGATTCAGCTGCCCAGCGGAGGATGGGCTGTGTTTACATCTGTACTACTTATTACCAATATGCAGGTTTGTGAGGTCTTTGACTGTTTTCCTCTTTTGAGAAAAGTTGGTAAGAAATGAGAAAGGAAGCCAGGTGCGGTGGCCCTACCTATAATCCCAGTACTTGGGCGGCTGAGACAGGAGGATTAGACGTTTGAATCTACACTTGAGGATTTAGAGACACCCTGTTTCAAAGTAAAAAAAAAAAAAAAAAAAAGTATGCTGTGGCTGTGGCTGTAACTCAGAAGTAGAGTACCCCTGGGTTGTTCAATCCCTAGTACCAACACCACACACACATGCACACACACACACACACGCGCACGCGCACACACACACACACACACACACACACACACACACACACGAGGTAGATAGCAAGAAGACATAAAATCAGAACAGGGAATTAAAATTATAATTTGCAAGTTTCACGGAGTTTTCCAGGCCTGTCACTCTCTAAAACACTCTCTCTCCCAGACCAAAATTTCTGAGAAATCTGCAAAACTGAAGGTTAACTATAAATTCACTCAGGATAATTGCTTTGTGTGCTCTTAATTATCCTACCAAAAATAGATTAAGCAAAGAGAGACATGGTGTTCTGGCAATCATTTAGGGGATTTTTCAGCATGTATCACCACTTCTGGCTCTAAAGTTATTTTAATGGGCAGGTAAAATTGTATTTTTATGGTGTACAACATGAGGTTTTATATTTGTGCACATTATGGAATTCAGCCGTAGAACAACCTTTACTGAGAGCCAGGCCCATACTCGATCCTTGAAAGGGAAGGTCTGCAGACTGGCTGTCCAGGGTGGTGACAGGAGACAGGACCTACATTCCATCTATCTGTTCTGTTGAAATGACTGCTAGTCCTTCTATGGCTGGAAGGAAAGCATCCCTTTCCTGGGCTCACAATTTGGCACAAGTCAACTCCCATCCCTCTCTCCCTGGAAGAAGCACAGAGCCTCCATCCCCAGAGACCCTCCATCACCCTTTCTGGGGGATGAGGCGAGAGCCTGCCTGCCTTCAATTTGTGCTCCTTTGGAAAAACTTTTTATCTGACTGTGTACCAGGAACTGCTAGCCACTGTGTAATCAAACCAAATCATGTTTTGTCCTTTTATTCATTCCTATTAACTTTTCCGTTTTCTTATACCTTCTTTTTGTACTGTTTACTTTGTTTTTAGATTGTATCTCTATCACCCCCAAACTGCCCAGAAGTTTTTGAGGGTACCTCCCATCTTGCTTATCTCATTAGCCCTTAGAATGCTCAATATGTTGCACCCTATATATCTTTCATATATTTATATCTTTCATATATATATATATGTGTGTGTGTATATATATATATGTGTGTGTGTGTGTGTGTGTGTGTGTGTGTGTGTGTGTGTGTGTTTTGCCCAGAATGAGGCCAGATCCTAGACACAGACACGATAAAAAAAAATACACAGCCTTTATTTCTATACAGTTGTTAATGCTTGGTTAGCCTGCCATGGGTGACATTGAATCAGATTTATTCGATGGCCACGTTGTCCTCCCATGGCAGGCAAACAGCCCACTCACCACTGCTCAGCTCTTCTTTCATATGATACCAAACAGAGAACTAACCCTTAGATCTATATTCTGAGTAAAGATAGAAAGAAAAAAAAAACACTCCACAATTTGGAATCTAGAAAACCTGTAGATTTCAAAAAACCTCTAGAACAAAAATATATGTATGTAGACACAGTTAAAAATTCAAGAGCTTGGGGGAGGAAGTGTAGTTCTAGTAGTTAAAAATATATACTTTACTGTAAATCTGTCTTTTCATTTTCTTTTGAGTGGAACACTGAGCCCTAGAATCATAGAATTAGCCTTTAGAGTGTAAGAGGACAAGTCACATTAGTGCAAAGTTTTACAAGAAACATTTAAGCTTTAAACATTTATCTTCTCAGAGTATCTGTCAGCCTGCTAGCTGGGGTGATGTTGCCAGCCATTTCATGGGAGAGGCTGCTCAGCCCCTCCAGAGGAAGCCTGTAGGTGGGTGGCTCCTCCAGCTCTCCCCCTTTTCAATCTGCTATCAACAGTTAATTGTTCCTCAGCAGACTGGCTTAGCTAAAGCATAAGACTATTTTATATAGACAGTTTTAGAGTTCACATTCTTAACAAAGGCTTCAAAAGTTAAAAGAAATTCACCATTGAAAGTGTAGCAGGTCTCAAAATATGTGTTTCAAAGCAACATTTTAAAACCTCTTACATTAATTAAGAGAGGAGGAAGAGAAAGTAAAAAAATAGGGACCATTGAGGTTTTGCAGAGCATTTGGATGGAGTTTGCACTCTTTTGGTTCATAAAAGTGAAGGACAGGAATGTTACACTCTCTCTCTCTCTCTCTCTCTCTCTCTCTCTCTCTCTCTCTCTCTCTTTCTCTCTCTCTCTCTCACTTTCCCATAAATAAAACTTTCAGGAGGAGGGAGAAAATGACCAAAACCAGTTTTGTACACTTACCAAGGTTGATGCTCCTGATAGCTCTGTAGTTGGGGCCAAAGATGTAAGAAGTTTTGCGGGGTTGGTCGACCACCCAGTTGAGGATTCTTCTCCTAGATTAGTTTTGAAAAAAGTAAAAAAGCTAGAGACATCCTTTGGTTGTGATTCTTAAGCAAATTTTTATTACAAGCAGAGAAGGGGTGGAGGAAGGAGATATAAACAGAAAAGCATAACACCTCCAAGGATAACACAATGGAGCAGAATGCTGCCCCCGACCCCCCAGATCTTAAACAGGGTCTGTCCTACCTGGTCTTATCTAGCTGGGTTGCTAAGTTCCCAGGCCAGTCGCCTGCACTTTGTCAGCATCTACAGGAGAGGGTGGTGTTTTTATTTCAGCTCATCCCAGACATGTGGCCTTCTGAGCTTTAAGGTTTGTAGCTTTTAGTGTAGGCCTTCGTCTTATCTTCATTGCCATGCCTGCCAACCTAGAAGTCTGGGGTCAGAAGAAGCCCAACCCAAACAGCCGGCTTTGAAGAATAGAAAGCAGCTTGCTGTAACTTTTCAAATGCCTGCTCTGCTTTATGAAATAATCTATAACCAAAGTACACAGAGTACAGCATTAGACTGTAGCATGATTTTACCTGTGCTGTAGTAATTGGACTCAGATGATTCTACTGAAAAGGTATTTGACTTAATTCAACTACCATATTAAATGTCTACACTATGCTAGGCCTATACCAGACACTTGGAGGCTAAAGAGATAAGGTAGATGGAAGGTGCCCTCATGAAACTCCTGGCCAGTGTGGGGGTGACTTAGATACAATCTAGTTAGAGGTAGAAAGTGCAGGAAAGAAGATACACAAAAATAGAGGAGTCGATAGGAATGAATAAGAGGGCAAAACATGACTTGGTCTTATTACACCATGGCCACCTAATTCCTGGTACACAGCCAGATAAGCAGAGTCTCACCTAAGAAACGCAAATGCAGAAGAAAGGGGAGGAAGACAAGCAGGCATCGGTGGACCCCTCCTCCAGCAGGGAGGGTGATGGAGGGCCTCTGGGGAGTGGAGGTTCTGTGCTTCTGCCAGGAGAGAGTGATGGGAGTTGACTTGTGCCAAGCTGTGAGCCCCAGGAAAGGGCTTCCTTCCTTTCTGCCATATGAGGACCAGCGTCCTGTTCAACAGTAGCAGATAGATGGAATATAAGTCCTGTCTCCTGTCACCACCCTGGACAGCCAGTCTGCAGACCTTCCCTTTCAAGAACCTAACTACCTATGGGCCTGACTCTCCACAAAGGTTCTTGCAGGGCTGAATTAAGCAATGTATCATGCACCAAAACCTCATGTTATACACCATAAAGAAATACATTTTTTTTTTTTGGTGGTACTGGGGTTCCTGGAACACTCCCAGACCTATTTCATATATATATATATATATATATATATATATATATATATATATATATTTTTTTTTTTTTTTTTGGAAACAGGGTCTCCTAAGCCAGCGGGCACGGCTGGCTTCGAACCTGCGCGATCCTCCTGTCTCCGCCTCCCAAGTGCGGGAATTACAAGCGTGCGCCACCATGCCCAGCTAAAGAAATACAATTTTTACTTGCCAATTAAAATAATTTTAGAATCGGGCATGGTGGTGCATGCTTGTAATCCCAGTACTTGGGAGACTGAGACAGGAGGATTGCAGGTTCAAGAACAGCCTCAGAAACTAGTGAGATTTTCATTAATATAATGAGACCCCATTTCAAAATAAAAATAAAATAGTACTGAGACTGAAGCCTGTAGGTAGAATGCCCCTGGGTTTAATCTCTAGAATGCCCCTAGGTTCAATCTCTAGTCACTCACACACACACACACACACACACACACACACACACACACACACACACACAATAGTAATTTTAAAGATTACAGGAAGCCGGGCATGGTGGCACACACTTGTAATTCCCGCGCTTGGGAGGCTGAGACAGTAGGATCACACAGGTTCGAAGCCAGCTTCAGCTACTCAGTGAGGCTCTCAGCAACTTAGTGAGACCCTGTTTCCAAATAAATTATAAAATAAGGCTGGGGGTGTAGCCTGGAGGTAGATAGCCCCTGGGTTCCACCCCCCAGTACCCCAAAAAATAAATAAATAAAGATTACAGGAAGAAAAAGTCATTACCAGTCTGAGCTGCCCAGACCCCCAAAAATCTCCCCATCTTTCATGAACATGAACCTTAACATGACACTGAATCCAAACTGCTACATTAGCAATCATGTTGAATCAGCTAGCTTTACATTTGAGACCTTCATAATTCAACAACTTGAAGCAATTTGTTAATAAAAGTACAATGGTTTTGTTTGCAAGCCAGGCGTGGTGTTGCATGATTGTAATCTCAATGCTTGGGAGGCTGAGACAGGAGAATTGCACACTCACGGCCAGCTTCAGCTACTTAGTGAAGCCCTATGAAACTTATTCAGAAGCTGTTTCAAAATAAAGAAAAAATTATTGCTGGGCTTGTGGCTTGGAGGTAGAATATCCTTGGGTTCAATCCCCAGTATTGTAGGAAAAATAAAGTCATATTTGCTGAGTGAGTTTCAAGGATAAGATTATGCCTGAGTCTATTTACAAGGATAAATAGTTACAGTGGAAACATTTTTGGTAGCAGTTCAAATTTCACCTGTCCTGGGGCCAGAAATATAAAAATAATATTTTGACACCAGAACTAAACTAAGAATTCAGGAAAGAGTTAGGTAAGTGGTTTACCAATATTATTTTATTTAATCCTCATAAAGCTATACATGGTGTGAGCTATTATCCTGTTTTACAGTGGTATAAACTAAGACTCAGAAAGGTTAAGTAATCAAGATCACACAGCCTATATATGGGAGAACTCATATTTGAACCCCAAACTGTTTGATCCTAGAACCCTTAACAGAGGACAGCTGCTCAGCATAAAGCAGGTGAGAAGCAGAGAGAGAGAGAGAGAGAGAGAGAGAGAGAGAGAGAGAGAGAAGGACAGACACAGTACCTAAAGTCTTACCCTAGTGCCTCACTTCTCTCACCACACGCCACCTGCCTATAGTAACACCCAATTCATTCATTCAAATTATCAGTTCAGCAATGCATAATCCACTGATGGGGTTAAGGCCCCCATAACTCAATTATTTCACCTTAGAGCATTGCTGAATTGCCATGCATATTTTTTGGGGGGATATTCCAGATAGAAACCACAACCCTAACTAGGAGCCTCAGTCAGTCACAGGGGACCAACTGACCAGACCACAGAAGGATGGTGCGGCTATTACTATCAGCTGTATCTATGCCTCCCTTCCGTTTCTGTCTATGCATGCTGTCTGCCTTGTTGCAGAGTTCAGCTCTCTCACCCTTCTCTGGTTCTGAGGGCTGTTCATTCACAAATGGTTCTTTGCTCAATTAAACTCTGTTCAGTGCAATTCGTCTAAAGCTTGTCTTCTAACTAGCTCCCAACCCATGTAGAGCTTTACTCTCATACAATGGCAGCCAAACACTTATCATCAGAGTTAACAAAGCATAACTCTCATGTGACTATACAGTGACCTGTGCTAAAGGTTAATTAACTCATTATGATGTAACCGGAAGGATGTCAGCACAGCTGAAGCAGGATACTAGAAGCCAATGGAAATCAGCAAAAGAAAAAAATAATACTGGGTTAAAGGTGTTTTTGTGTGTGTGTGTGTGTGTGTGTGTGTGTGTGTGTGTGTGTGTGTGGTGGTACTGGGGTTCCTGGAAACCCTTCTACCTCCGGGCTACACTCCCAGACCTATTTTTACATTTTTATTTGGAAACAGGGTCTCCTAAGCCAGCGCACGTGGCTGGCTTCGAACCTGTGCGATCCTCCTGTCTCTGCTTCCCAAGCGCGGGGATTACAAGCGTGCACCACCACACCCGGCATTGGGTTAAAGTTTTTAAATTAGATACACAGTATTTACTGTCCTACAGGACAGTGCCTCAATGAACTTTGTGGTTATCTTCTTGATATAACAGAAATTACTCACACACCCACCAGACAAAAATAATTTGCATTTTTTCAGGTTTTCTTTTTATGGGGTGGATACTGGGGGTTCAATTCAAGGACATTTTAACTCCAAGGTACATCCTCATTCCTATTTTATTTTTTGTTTTGAAACAGGGTCTTGCTACATTATGAAAGTCTCATTATCTTGCTGAGGCTTGCCACACACCTGTGATCATCCTGTCTCTGCCTCCCGAGTGCTGAATTTAAAGGCATACACCCTCATAACAGGTACTTTTCAGTTTTTTAAATTAACCTGTAATTTTACAGGCTTGTCCTTAAACAATATTGGATAGTAAATTCAACATAGTCACTTTTACCTGAGAGCCAGATGACCCTAGGCTACGATGGACCAGGATCCTCTGACTTTCCTGATAAATGGCTTACTAGATAGTGCTCTAACATTACTTTGAAAAGACATACAGTCATCTTTTTAACTTTTTTAAATCTTTTTACTTTTTACCCCAATTTTTGTATTTTTTGTATTTTTGTATTTTTTATTTTTTTGGTGGTACTGGGGTTTCTGGAAGCCCTTCTACCTCCCGGCTACACTCCCAGACCTATTTTTACATTTTTATTTGGAAACAGGGTCTCCTAAGCCAGCGCGCGCGGCTGGCTTCGAACCTGCGCTATCCTCCTGTCTCTGCCTCCCAAGCGCGGGGATTACAAGCGTGCACCACCACGCCCGGCTCCAATTTTTGTATATTTTTAAGAACATTATTTTCTCCACTTGCACACACACTGTAAAGGTGTTGCCGACTAATCTCAGTTGGGTCCTTATTGTCAGCTCCCGGTCAAATCCTCAGAAAGATGGGGCAAAAGGCAGGTGATGTCCTGCAGAAACCTCTCTGCAGCAATTCCTTCCCCTCTATGAATTCCCTAAGTTTTTGGGTACGACGTTTGGGAAGGAATTTGAGGTGGACAAAGGCTTCTTGAACCAATGACACTTTATTACAAAAACTCCAAGAAATTTATACCTTTCACCAGTAAGGTTAATAATAAGAAAAAAGGGGGGTGAATGCAATCACTGTGAAATGATAATGAATGACATGTAAACAAAGGTAATAAAACTAGTCCTTCAGCTGGCTGTTGATCTTCGAGAGAGATTGACTTCTGACTCCTGATTCTTTTCCAAGGTCTTTGCAGATAAGCAGTCCCAGGGGGCCACTTCCCAAAATAAACAAGCATGGCCAAGGCTTGGCGGTTTTTCGTTTTTCGGGGAATCTTCTTTAACTTTCCTGGAACTTTCCATCTTTTGGGCTCAGTTCATATAGCAAGTGTGGGGAGATGTGGTGATTCAGGTGGATGTGATAGAGTTTTTCCAGGTGTTGGCATCTTATCTTCTTAATCTGAAAGCTTAAGCATACTCACAACACAGTTTTGCAGACAAATTACCACAAACAACACCACAAAGTTCTTGGTTTTAATTGTCCTTAACTGCTGAACACTCTTCTTTAGACAATAAGCCTATTAAAAGACTACTCATCTTTAATAATCCATTTCTCTGTCACAAACCCTCTGCAACTTGCTTCTAACTTTCTAATTCCTTTCTCTCCCGGTTGGGACTTTCTTATGATAAGCTCTTCTTCATGCAAAAATGCTTTTCTTACTCTTACGGTATTTCCTTTCCTTCATACATATATATTTAGAACGTCTGTCCTTTATTTAGTCATATTCATTAACCATGCGGTCAGCCTCTCTGTCTTCAGGAATATTTACACTGGGCGTAAAAGTCACCAATCTTTCTCCTTGAGTCTATTGTATTTGGGCAACTAAGTTGTTTATCAACTAAATTGCTTCGAAGTCACACACAAAATTTTATCTTCTCTGTCTCTAGGCAGGATCTCAAGGGTAAACAAAGTTTCCTTAAACTGAACTACCTTACCTGAGTTAATAGCTTAACCTAAGTTAGTGATAGTGAGGGTCAGAGACCCTTTGTAATTGCTGCAGCTGGAATGCTTATCACAGCATCTGAGTTCTGGCCAGTTTTTTCCTTACTATTGAGCAAAGCCAAGGACGTTTATTTCCACGGACTCAATTTCTGATCTCACATCATCAGAGCAATTCGTGTAGAGAGTTAAAAGAATACCAAGAGAATAATAGTTATGAAGGATATCTAAAGTGGGGGATATTTTTTTGCCAGAGACGATACCTCTTTCTCGGGGCTTTCTGCCGATAACTATGTGGAGTGGCGTCTTCAACACATAGATGCCGAGGCAGCAGGATGTCTTGGCATAAAGGTAATAGTAAAAAGATATTTGTCTTTGGACTTTAAAAATACCTGGGCTCAGCCGGGCGTGGTGGCGCATGCTTGTAATCCCCGCGCTTGGGAGGCTGAGCCAGGAGGATCGCATGGGTTCGAAGCCAGCCTCAGCTACCTAGTGAGGCTTTCAGCAACTTAGTGAGACCCTGTTTCCAAATAAAATATTAAAAAAAAATGTCTGGGAGTATAGCCCGGAGGTAGAAAGCCTCTGGGTTCCACCCCCAGTACCACCAAAATAAAATAAAATAAAATAAAAATAAAAATAAAATAAAATAAAATACTTGGGCTCAAAGTCATACAATGTAACCTCTATGAGCCTCAGTTTCCTCAAAGGCTTGTAAAAATAACATGCAGAGGTTTAGATAATGCTGGAATGCAAAAGGTTCCCAGTAAGGACCAGTTCCTTCAGGTTCTGCTCTTCTTCTGAAGACAGAGGCGCTGCCTCTTCTTGTATTCTTCCTCTTCTGAGCCTCTAATGGGATGCTTGAGCTTATGTAGTAGGTTTTCAACACATATTCCATTGTTTTACTTATATGTCTTACCTATTGCTGTACTGATCAGGGTTCTCTAGAGAGACCCAATCAATAGGATATTTTTATGTATGATCATAAAAGGGGATTATAGGGTTGTTTTTCACAACCAGAGGTTTCACAGTTACAATTCCTGTCTGGAGAACCTGAGAAGCCAGTAGTTGTTCAGCCTAAGAAGCAGGAGTCTCAGAACAGGAGGGACCAGTGATTCAGCCTTAGTTTGAGACAGGAGGTCTGAAAACTGCCTGGAGAGTCACTGGTGAAAACTCCCTTTGGACAAGTGAAAAAGCTGGAGTCGAAGCTTCACAGGCAGTGACCACAGCAATAAATGCAACAGACGCTGACCTGAAAGAGAGAATCAGCTCCTCAGTGGGTGTGAGGGCAGTGCCTGCAATCCCAGCCCTCGGGAGGCTAAGAAGGGAGGCCGGAGGACAGGCTCAGCAATACAGTGAGATTCTCAGCAACCTCAGAGGGGCCTGTTTAATAACAAATATACAAATGGCGGGGGTGTAGCTGGATGTAGTAGCAGAATGCTCCTGGGTTCAGTCCCTGGTACAAAAAACAAAGCAACTCATGTACATTCTTCTGTTTGCTATTTCCTCTTGGGCTGAGCACATAGCTGGCATTAACTTTAGATACTTTGACATCAAATCTAGTTTCTTTGCTTGGTATTCCAACAAGAAGCAAGTCCTTTAAGCCAAGGAACCAGATAATTGTTCTTCATAATGATGAGGTAGAATTGAAGAAATAAAGTGTTGGGTAGAAAGGAGATGAAATGGGAAGGAAAGGAAAATATAGTTTTAAAATGTGGAAAGGTTATATCTCTAACTCCTACAGGGAGTGTCTTGATTCCGCAGATGCCTAGTAAACAAAGGGTCCATGAGGAAGAGGACAAGGGTTGGACACCACCCACTCATCACCCCTCCTTGCCAGGGAACCTGAAGACTAAGAGGAAATCCATACCTCCACTGTGCGACCCACCACTCATCATGGAGGTTCTATTAAAGAACTGGAAAAGTGTCAAAGACTCTCTTGCTCTTACTCTGAAACTCTCCACTTTTTTTTTTTTTTTTTTTTTCTCTCCACTTCTTAAGATGGTCTGCCTCTCCCTGGAATCTTTTGCTTTCCTAAGTAAAAACTGCCATTATTTCTGATTGGCACATGTTGAAATTCTTTTCACCACAGGAGCCAGGAACCCACAGAAGTTATTGTGTTTTCCCATGACAATAAGACCACTGAGATAACTTTTATTAAAAACAGATAAAGAGCCAGGCACAGTGGCCAATGCCTAAAATCCCAGTATTGAGAAACTAAGATAGGAGGATCACAGGTTCAAGGCCAACCTCAGCAACTTAGCTGAGACCCTATTTAAAAAATAAATAAAAAAACAGGCTGGGGGGTTTAGCTTGGACTTAAAATGATCCTGGGTTCCTTCCCCAGTACTGCAAAAAGAAAGAGAAAAGAAGGAAGGAAGGAAGGATAAATAAAGCCACCAGGTAAGGTGACACATACCTGTAATCCCAGTACTTAGAAGGCTGAGACAGGAAGATCACAGGTACAAGGCCAACCTCAGCAACTTAGTGAGATCCTGTAAAAATAAAATAGAGTTGCGGGTATATCTCAGAGGTAGAATGCTCTGGGTTCAGTCCCTAGTAACACACACACACACACACACACACACACACACACACACACACACACACCTGGCTGAGGGTATATCTTGGAGGTAGAATGTCCCTGAGTTTAATCCCCAGTAAAAATGAGACTTACTATTCTGTATAATTAATAAGCACTAATTTTAAAAAAGTTTTGTGCAAAGAGAAATGCCAATTTACTTGATATTTCATGTTAAATGACCATCATGTTCAGCTTAACTGCATGTGGTGTAATCCATTTGATGTGTATGTTTTAGAGAACATTTCTTATTCAAAACTTTGTTTTAGTATATAAAAAACATGAATGGGATAAGGCAGGTTGAATGCTACTGGAAAATCAAGTAAAAGAGGACTGAAAGATATCCATTTGATTTAGTATCTTGGAGAAAACAGGATCGACCTACTGGGTGACAGGCACAGCAGCCCCTCCAAGATCTCTTAACTGTCAATGCAAGGATCTGTTCAGCTCATCCAGTGATGAAGGAAGACTCCATAGCTGCTTTTCCATGGCAGCCCAGGACAGAGAGGGCTAACTGAATTTGGTAAAGAGGAAATCTGATATGGTTTGGCTATCAGCACAGAGCTGCACATGAACTTTTGAGGGGAAAACAACATCCCAAGTGTTGTACCTGTAGAAGTAAATGACTGGAGAATCACTAAGTATCCATTTTGGTAGTCTGTGAGGATCCATTTGGGTACCAGTGGAAACTGGTAGAGGTGGTAGCCCTGGTCTGTTTTCTCCAAATAATTTCCCATAATACTTTACTCCCATCTCAGGAGTGAATTCTGTGAAGAGCCAGTAGGTGTCCTTCCAATCCATTTAAATCAGATATGTCTTGCTAGTCAAAGAGTGGACTACAGACAGCGGTTTAGCATCACCTGCGGGTTTGTTAAAAAGCAAAATCTCAAGCTCTACACTAGGTCTACTGAATCTGAGCCTGAGATTAACAAGACCCCCAGGTGATCTGTATGGAAATTATGAGAAGCACTGCGTTATCATACGTATGGGCGTCGATGCATAATATAGTGCATTGCCCTATGTCTTATGTAAAATTTGTATGTGGTATCATACTGAGCATGGTACTCAATGGGTTTTTTTTTTTGAGATCTAAAGATGCTAATACAGAGCTAGCACATTTCCTTTACACTTGTTAAAGAAAATTCACATTTAAGTGCCTGATAATGAAATTTGTAATCAAATCATTTTGTTAGCAGTATTAATTATTGCAACAAGGTTCATATACACCCTTCTAAAAATTTTTTAAAAAGGCACTCATCTGTTTCTTGGGGGCACTACTGTCATTGGGAGCCCAGAAGTCCCTAAAACAGACAATTAGCTGATTATGGACAAATTATTGTTATACACCCAGGGAAAAACATAAAGTTTATAGAGTCCAGAGGTCTCAGAATCATGAGCATACTTAAAACAACTTACATTAGTAAGGGTACCTTAACATTAACATAGCAAACATACAGAATATAAAGGGGTATTTGCCCCAAATTGATTGAGATTCATGTTCTTAATATATTTTTTGTGTGTGTGGTACTGGGGTTCCTGGAAGCCCTTCTACCTCCGGGCTACACTCCCAGACCTATTTTTATACTTTTTATTTGGAAACAGGGTCTCTTAAGCCAGCGCACGTGGCTGGCTTCGAACCTGCGCGATCCTCCTCTCTCCGCCTCCCAAGCGCGGGGATTACAAGCGTGCGCCACCACGCCCGGCTATGTTCTTAATATTTTTGAGGAAAATAGTCAACAAATATCTCAGGCTTTAATTTTTGCAAGACACAGGGTACTCCGTATTTTAGAGGCCCCTGTTGACTTTTTTTTTTGGTTTCCAAAGTTTATTAAAAATCAAAGGATAGAAAAACTTTACATAAAAATATGTCAATTTTAGCTTCCACATTTTTGTACACACACAAGAAAATCAGAACATGATCTCTTTTTGTTAACCTGTAGTGTGCACCGCGGAGGAAGCCAGGCCAATTCATCTGGTTCACTGCAACGGAACAGCCGCACCGCCCTGCACCTGCGGGACAGTCGACAGTCAGTATTGCTAATGCGTGGGGATTAGTACAGGCCTAGGATCAGTGTCTATACTCTGCCAATAGGTTCACAGTTTAAATATTTTTAAATACTCTGGATGATTCTGACTGTTACGAGCTGCCGACACGTGCTGCTCCCTGTTGACTTTTGTAAATATCTGCTTATAAGTTCAGTGTCTGGTTCTATTCTGATTTTTATTAGGCAAGGCTAACTCAAAGCATATGCGATATAGTGAAGATTTTGTTGTTAAGGCAATTGACAGAATATAAAGTATGTGGTGATTAACTGGAAGAAGGTAGGTGTTGGGTGTCAGGAATTCAGGTGGCACAGTCTGGAGGAGCTGATACCTTTACATGTTGGAAAAACCATCAGTCACACAGTTGTTTACTGTACGTTGGAAGACAGACTGCTTGCTGAAAAGGGTGTAGGGCCAGAGAACAAGATAAAAAAGTCAGCGCACTGAAATCTTGGCACTGTGTTGCTGCTTTTAGAGAACCTTCAGAGGGAGGGGCTTGGGCCAGAGCCAGTCAATCAACAAGGGAAAGGAAGGTGGAAAAGGCCTCTCTGCCTGTGGCCTCTCTGTAATGGAGAGTCACTCCTTCTGAACCCAAAGTAAAGGAGTTGCAAGCCTGGCTGTGAGGTGGGGTCCAGGCTTAGTGGAAGATGAATGACACTGCTACCATAAAAGGAGGGAACCTGCTGGTGAAGGTGGGATTGAAGGACCACTCCACCCCACCCAGATTCATTGTTTTAGATGGCCTGAAAGTGGCCACCATTGAATCCAGGTAAAAGGATGGCATGGGCAGATCAGAGAGGCCATGCTAGAATATGCCAGAGTTTCCAGGCTTAAATTTAAATCTAGAAAAGAGTTTGGACTATGTCTGTACATGGAGAAATCAGGAGCAAACACACTAGAAAGCTGTTGAGTATTTTTTTTCTGTTAAGTTTTTGAGGAATTTGTATATCAAAAGAAACTCAGGCCTGGCCTATAGCAAAACCATATGACATTTTAATCCTAATGTAATCTCTCCAAACCTGTGTGAGCAGGAAGTGTGTTGTGGCTTGGAAGATGGTGAATGTAGAAGACCTTCCCAGAGCCAGGGGCCAGGGTCGTGAGGACAGCAGGCCATGTCTCTGCCACCCTGTCTTTTAGCTTGCTTCTTAAGATTCAGCGTTAACCATGTGGATGAAGGTATTGTCCCAGGGGCTAATACAGAAAATCGGGTTCCTAAATGACTACAAGAAAGACTCTACATTGTTCATAGGAGAGAAAAATGTATTCCACCTTTATTAAACTACATGCTAAGTTATATCCTCCTCCTCCTCCTCCTCCTCCTCCTCCTGTTGTTGTTGTTGTTGTTGTTGTTGTTCTCCTCCTTCTCCTCCTTCTCCTTTTATTTTCTTCTCTTCTCTTCTTCTTCTTCTTCTTCTTCTTCTTCTTCTTCTTCTTCTTCTTCTTCTTCTTCTCCTTCTCCTTCTCCTTCTCCTTCTTCTCCCTCTCTCTCCCTCCTCTCTCTCTCTCTCTCTCTCTCTCTCTCTCTCTCTCTCTCTCTCTCTCATTCAACACTGAGACGTTTATCCTTCCCCACTAAATCTGCTTCCCTGAGGTTCTGGATTAAGTGGCAATTCCATCTTTCCAGTTGCTCAGGCCAAAATCCTTGAAGGCATTCTGCAGTCTAGCACATTCTGGGTGCACGGCATCAAACCAAGCCTTGCATTTGTGATTTAGCCTGGTGCGTCCCCATCCCATGCATGGAATGGGCCTGTGTTCTTGTCCTAAAAATGTAAATATTCTTCTACCAAAGACCACTAGGAACAGGGCAGGGTGGTGCACACCTGTAATCCCGAGAATTGGGAGACTGAGAAAGGAGAATTGCAGATTTAAGTCAGCCTCAGCAACGTAGTAATACCTTTAGCAATTTAGCAAAAACCTGTTTCAAAATAAAATTAAAAAGGACTGGCTGTAGCTTAGATACAGAACACCTCTGGGCTTAAACCTAAGCAAACAAACAAAACCACAAAGAATATACATGTAGTAGTCCAAAAGTTCTATTTTCTATTGCAGATCAGAAAAGCAGTCACCAAAAGGAGCCATGGGCTTTTCAGAAGGAGTAAAAGAATCTTTTTCAGGATCTGGAAAGGTCCTGAGGAAGCTCTAGATTGCTGCTCTCAAGAAAGCAGGAGAGATTCCACGAATAATTGTCTCAGGAGAGGCAATGGAAACAGACATATAGCTACCTCTATAATTGGTGAAGAGGGAGCTGCCACTCAGGTTTTCCCAGAGAGATTGATCCTGTTTTTGTGATCTCTGAGTAGCCTTGTGTAACGTTGAAATTTTATGAGGTTGTTTATGTTCAGCAGAACCTTCTGGCCCATCTACAGCGGGCATCAAGCTAGTTGAATAAACATTGAAGCCTACACGTGAGTCAGGCGGGTCCCAGCATATCAGAGTTGCTTTCTCTTTTCTCATGGCTGGTGGTATTGCCTCTGTATCCATAGGCCAACAGCACCTACCTGTGACCCCAGGTGAGGGAGCAGCTGAGCTCAGAATCCCCTGGCTCAGCTCCTGCTCCTCAGGGCTGTGCACCTGCAGCCCACACCCTCACCTGCCCTTGTGGAGCTACCCACCCTGCGTGGTCACCTCGGGTCTGCCCTCATCCCAGCGGGCAGCATGGCTCCGCCTACTCCCAGCATTCCCATCTGTTTCCCCATTCGTTTCTTTAGAAAGAAATTGCTCTCTTTCTGATCTACAGACATCCCCTCCTTGCCTTGGGTGTCCTTAATATTTCATGCATCATCGGCCCAGCATCTTTAGAGTTGAAGGGGTAGATTCCAGCAGGAGATCAAGCTGCCTTCTTGATCTGGGAGTAGCCAAGGGTCTAGGCTCTCTCTGGGCTGCGGGTTCCAGACACATGGAACTGTGCAGCTATTTCCCATCATTACCGTGGCTCTTTCTCCTCCCTCTTTTCCAGAACCCAGGGGCATTCTACCTATTCTACCCCAGCACAATTTTTTATTCTTATTTATTTATTTATTTATTTATTTATCTCCAACATATACTTGAGCCCTTTCTTTTTTTTTTTTTGTGGTACTGGGGATGGAACCCAGGGGCATTCTACTTCTGAGCTATACACCCAGCACCCTTTTATTTTATTTTATTTTATTTTGCGGGTCTGGAGATGGAACCTAGGGGCATTCGACTTCCGAGCTACACCCCCTGCCCTATTTATTTTAATTTTTTTATTTTGAAACAGGGTCTCACTGAGTTGCAGAGGGCCTCACTAAGTAGCTGAGCCTGTCTGCGAACCGCGATCCTCCAGTCTCAGCCTCCCGAATGTTGGGATTACAAGCGTGGGCCACCACGCCCGGCTCCCCAGCACCTTTTTTTATTCTTTATTTTGAAACAGGGTCTCACTTAGTTACAGAGGGCCTCACTAAGTAGCTGAGGCTGTCCATAAACCACGATCCTTCCATCTCAGCCTCCTAGTGCAGGGATTATAAGCTTAGGCCACCACGCCCAGCTCTTTTTATTTTGAAACAGGGCTTCACTCAATTGCTGAGGGTCTTGCTAACTTGCTGAAAGACCTCACTACATTGCTGAGGCTGGCCTTGAACCTGAGATCCTCCTGTTGCAGCTTCCCACATACTGGGATTGCAGGTGTGCAGCACCATGCCTGGCTAGAGAGATTCTATTCCAGAAAACAATGGTGAAGACATGGATCTCATTCTGAATTGTAAATTATAATGTGTAGCAGGCTAAGGAGAGGAAGGGCACTCACTGCTTTTCCCTGTATTGCTCTTAACCTTCCCCCAAATGAATCTGGGGAAAATGGAAGGGAGGGAGTGAAGGGTCTGAGGCTTGCTTCTGCCATCTTTAGCATAAGAAGTTTTAAATAATCTTTCATAAATTGGAGAAAATGACAAAAGCCATAGATACTTTTTAGTAAATGTTTAGAATGGGTTTTGAATGTTTGGATCTAAAGTTAAATAAATGTTAACATCTAAACTATCTGATGAAGCCCCACAGTAAGTCAGACATAGGAGACAGATGAAGAAACTCAAAGTCTTTTAGGCCAGATGGCTCCTTCCACAAATAAGAAGTCAGGGATGTGCAGGGTTCAGTGGAAGACATTTTTATCATAAATTGAAGGGTGAAATGTACGATGGACCTTAAACACAGATTCATACTCAAACTCTACTAACTCTTTTTTGTGTGTGGTACTGGGTATTGAACTCAAGGGTGGTCTGCCTCTGAGCTACACTCCCAAACCTTTTATGTATTTATATATTTTGAAACAAAACCTCAGTAGGTTGCTGAAAATCTCACTGAATTGCTGAGGCTGTGCTTGAACCTATGACCTCCTTTCTCAGCATCCCAAGTACTAGAAATACATGCAGGTACTACCACGCCCAGCTCCTACTACTATTTTTCCACTTTTTTTTTTGATTTTTGTTTTTTTTATTGGTGCACTGTATTCATACATCATAGTGGGATACAAACTTTTGTAGACATACATGCACACATCGCCCAGTCAGCCCCCACCTGATCCCCACCCCATTCTCTCCCCATCCCTCCCTCCCATGCTTGGCTTAGTGGTTGTCATCTAGTATTATAGCAATTTATCCAAAATTAAAAATGATAATCTCACATAACAGTTTCATTTGCCTGATACCAAGCTTTTGATGACTTAAAGATAACATTTCAATATTTCTTTTTGCTTTCTTTCTTACCAGAGAATATTTTTTTTCTATTTTTTTTAGGTGAAACTATCATATATTTATATATTTATTTTTCAGAAAAAAAATCTATCCTAATATGGAATATGGACTCTAGATACCCAAAATGATCTTGAAAAAGAACAAAGCTAGAAGATATATATTTTCTGATTTCAAACCATATAAAGCTACAAGAATTAAAACAGTATAGTACTATTCTAAAGGCAGATATATAAACCATTGGAGTTAAATAAAAGCCTAGAGCTAAATTCTTCCCTATATTGTCAAGTTATTTTTGACAAGGTTTCCACGAACATTTGGTGGTAGAAATAATAATCTTTTAACTAAATATTGTTGAAACATAATAATTACATGGAAAAGAATAAAGTTGGACCCTTACCTAATCCCATATACAAATATTAACTCAAAATAGATAAAAGACCTAAATATAAATCTTAAGACTATAAACTTTTAGGAGACAATCTGGGTCATAAAACCTCACAACACTGAAATTGGCAGTGATTTCTTGGATATGATTTCAATGGCACAGGCAACAGAAGAGTATACAAACTCCCTAAAAAATAAAAAAAATTGTATATCCAAAGACAATGTAAACAGAGTTAACAGTTACTAATAGAATGGGATAAAATATTTCCAAATGCTATATCTGAAGGTATATTAATATTCCAACTAGAAATCCTAAAAATTAACAACAATAAAGGCAAACAATACAATTTAGAGATAGGTAAAAGACTAACATAAGTAATGAATCTCCACAGATAACCAATCTTAGTTGTCTGTTGGATGGAAAATCTTGTTTCTCTGGTTCTGGTGTGTGTTACCTATTTCTTCTTTGTAGTTAATCTCTTTGAGTATTTTCTCTAGTGCTGGTTTTGAAGACAAAAATTCCTTCAGTTTCTGTTTGTCATGGAAGCTTCTTATTTCTTCATCTAATTTAATAGAAAGTTTTGCTGGGTAGGAAATATTTGGCTGGAAGTTGTTTTCTTTCAGAGTTTGGAATATGTTACTCCAAGCCCTTCTGGCTCTCATGACTTGGTTTGGGAAGTCTGGAGTGATTCTAATTGGTTTGCCTCTGAATGTCACTTGGCCCTTTGTTTTTGTTGCCTTTAAGATTCTCTGCTTGGCTTCCACATTGGTCATTTTGACAATTATGTGGCGTGGGGAACCTCTTCTCCGATCCTGTCTAAAGGGAGTTCTATAAGTTTCCTGGACCTGTGTATCAACCTCTTGCTCTTATGTTTGGAAAATTTTCTGCTATTACTTCCTTGAAGAGATTGTTGATCCCTTTGGTTTCACTTTCTTTTCCCTCCTCTATTCCAATTATTCTTAGGTTAGCTCTCTTAAAATGGGCCCATATTTCTTCAATATCAGATTCCTGCTGTCGGATATTTTTTCCTAGATTAGAAACTATGCGTTCATTTTTGGAATGATCATCTTCTAAGAGCGAGATTCTGTTCTCCATGTGGTCTAATCGGTTGTTTGTGCTTTGAATTGAGGCCTTTACTTCATTAATTGCATCCTTTATCTCTTTTTGGCTCTCTCTGAGTTCTTTTCAAAGCACCTCTATTATATCTACAGTTATTTTCCTGATTTGATCTTCTAGAAATCTCTGATTTTCTGTTTTATTGGGTTCTGATGTTGTGGGGTTGTGGGCATTCATTGCTCCAGTATTATTCCTCTTTCCCATGATTTCAGAAGTTTGTGCCTTCTCTGGGTTCTTCCTTTGGGTCACTATGACTTCACTTATGGTGTTCTGGATCTCGAGTCAGTAGTATCTCAGACCCCACTACTCCTTTGCTGCATTGTATCACAGAGTCTCCGACCCAGAGTGTCGATAGAGGCTGCTTTAGACTGTGGGGGGTGCCAGGTTGCACATTCTCCTATGGTGTGATATCTCTGCCACTGCCCCTCCCCCACTGGGTCAAGTCCCAGGGAGTACAGTACTGGGATTTCTCCTCTGTGGCCCACAATTTGACTCACTGTTCTTGAGTATGCAGATGTAGCTGTACTGGATTCGGTGAATTCTCTGCTGCTGCCGCCGGTGGCAATATGGCGCCGCTGCCACGCCCTCAGCCGTGAGGTAGGCGTATTTCTTCTTGGTTTTGATTTCCACTCTGAATCCCTGCGGCGTGTGCTGAGCTCAGCCACTGGGAGCTTTAGATTTTACCTGCGCCGAGAAATCCCGCCTGGCTGTTCCGCAGCGGCTCACCTCAGCTTGCTGTAGCTGTCCGGTGAAGTCGCCGCTGCCGCCGGCAGTATGGCGCTGCTGCCGTGTCCTCTGGCATGAGGCCGGTTATCTCCTCTGTGGCTCTGAGCTCTGTTCTCAGTCCGCTTTCTCTCTGGAGCCTGGTGATTTTTTTGTTTCTCTGGTGATGGTGTTTTCTGGCTATGAAAGGCGCTGATTTTGTGGTAATGGAGATTGGTTGTTAGCGGGGCTCTTAAACCCCGCTTTTCTCGGTCGCCATCTTCCTGGAAGTCTCAGCAAGCCCTATTTTTCCACTTTAAACTGTCCTAATGATCTTTAGAACATTACCAGTTGCTAGGCCTTTATCACTTACATTACGCCCACATGAAACTCTATAAAGTACATTCGATTGTTTCCCTTTTAAAAAACACATTAGGTCATTTGGTTAAAAGCTCAAGGTAGGACTGTGTCCTGATCCAAGGCCATCCAACTCAAATTTAAAACTCCCCCCCCCAACTAAGCTTCCTTACCAAAATATTTTGATTGTAATTCCTGAGCAATAGCTCCTAATTTCTTTGAAAGACACTTATCCCTGGCCCACATCAACATTAGAGATCTCCTCCTTGAAGTAGTAGGAGGAGGAGAAGTAGTCTCCTTGTCCACTTCGAGTATAGAGACAGCGATCTGCAGAGGTGGAACAAAACACATTCAGTTCCCAGCTGCAGTGAACTGCCCTGAGAAAAGCCAAGTGACTCTCCAAGTCGGGATGAGGGAGGAGAGGCTGACTGGCTTCCTTGGATTGGCCCTTCTGCGTCATGGAATTCAGAAGAAAACCACATAGCTCAACTTACCAACTTGGGTCAGGTCCAATATATTTTCCAGTACAATGCCACGTTCTTCACATATTTCCCTAAACTTTTCCTTGAGTTTTGGACTCAAGTCTGTTGTTCGGCCTGTGGGAAGAGTGACAGTAACTACTGTATCTTGCGTATTGGTTATAAAAATGAATAGAGGGCAGGAGCCTGGGGTGGGCTATGCCCTGTTCTGAATTTGACATCAGTAAGATAAGGAGAGATCACATAATCTTCCCATCACTGAGTCTGAGAGGTTACCAAGGTGAACATCTGTAACAGGGGTTTTGGGGGACAGATGGTCCAGGATAGGATGTGAAGATTACTTTGTACCTAGGGTCCCTTTATTCCCTCTCTTCCCAAATCAAAATGAGTGTCAGCCTGAAGATTCTCTACCATACAGCTCCAACAGTTGGAATGTGTTCCCTTTATTGAAGTTCTTTAGGTATAATATCATATAGTCGTCATAGTCTGTTTCAAGTACATGAAATATGTTGTGCCCATCATCTGTGGAGAAAAAAGGAATCTAGTTCAGAATGTTTGGTGCATAAAAAGCAACATACTCTTTCCAAAATCAAATTCAAATGCATAATCTGAAAGAAATTTGTATTCTATACAAAAAAATTCAAATGCATATACTTGGACTGATAGTGAAGATATCTAATGCCTTCTAATTGCATCTCCCTGGACTTCACAAGTGACTTCTAAGAAGAGGAATCTTGATAAATAGACCACAAGTGTAGAAAAATTGAGCCACAGCAGCAACTCACCCTCCACCATCCTCTCTGAGACCTATGCACCTCCCTCAGCATCTCTGACAGTTATCTATCTCTATCCTTTCTCTCAACCCACTGGTATTACATAACTGGTGTTATATACTGGGTATTATACTTGGCAATGGCCACCAGGCATAATCACACAGACGGCAGGAAAGGAGAAGCTGTCTTGCCCGATTTACTGGACATTTCCTACTACCTGTCTTTGTTTCAAAAGGTACAGGTGACCAGATTGTTATCTTTATCTGATGGAATTGTGTGCTAGGTGTTGACTTTTGCAGCTAAAATTCTCCTAAATTCAGGATATTGGCTATCAGATAGAGCCTAGTATCCTATTTGAATAAGCATCAACAGGGAATATATCAAGATGCTGAGGATATTGGGGTTTAGTTATCTCCTTGCATTTGGACATATAATTTAGGCTTTTTATATACTTACATTGGACAGTATATACGCCATTGTTTTCTTTTTTAGTAATGAAATGAAGGTCAGTACACTCTTCATTTACCCTGCAAAACAGAATGAGTCGGTGTCCAGAAGATATTGAAGAAGCTCGATCTCTCACCTTCTACTCCACCCATATCTTGATTTTTCTGATTCCACTTAGCTTCTGAACACTCTTTTGTATAATTACCAAAAGCTCTTATTTATTATGATTTCACTCAATTCAGTACTTGCAGAATGACTT